>NC_081557.1:123095588-123111856 GCF_022355385.1 Mustela nigripes | reverse complement strand
TAAGCTCCCATGTTGCATCACCACTTCCTCATATCAGGGAGATCATATGATAGTTGTCTTTCTCTGCTTGACTTATTTCGCTAAGCATGATACGCTCTAGTTCCATCCATGTTGTCGCAAATGGCAAGATTTCATTTCTTTTGATGGCTGCATAGTATTCCATTGTGTATATATACCACATCTTCTTGATCCATTCATCTGTTGATGGACATCTAGGTTCTTTCCATAGTTTGGCTATTGTAGACATTGCTGCTATAAACATTCGGGTGCATGTGCCCCTTTGGATCACTACATTTGTATCTTTAGGGTAAATACCCAATAGTGCAATTGCTGGGTCATAGGGCAGTTCTATTTTCAACATTTTGAGGAACCTCCATGCTGTTTTCCAGAGTGGCTGCACCAGCTTGCATTCCCACCAACAGTGTAGGAGGGTTCCCCTTTCTCCGCATCCTCGCCAGCATCTGTCATTTCCTGACTTGTTGATTTTAGCCATTCTGACTGGTGTGAGGTGATATCTCATTGTGGTTTTGATTTGTATTTCCCTGATGCCGAGTGATATGGAGCACTTTTTCATGTGTCTGTTGGCCATCTGGATGTCTTCTTTGCAGAAATACCTGCTCATGTCCTCTGCCCATTTCTTGATTGGATTATTTGTTCTTTGGGTGTTGAGTTTGCTAAGTTCTTTATAGATTCTGGACACTAGTCCTTTATCTGATATGTCGTTTGCAAATATCTTCTCCCATTCTGTCAGTTGTCTTTTGATTTTGTTAACTGTTTCCTTTGCTGTGCAAAAGCTTTTGATCTTGATGAAATCCCAATAGTTCATTTTTTCCTTTGCTTCCCTTGCCTTTTGCGTTGTTCCTAGGAAGATGTTGCTGCGGCAGAGGTCGAAGAGGTTGCTGCCCGTGTTCTCCTCAAGGATTTTGATGGATTCCTTTCGCACATTGAGGTCCTTCATCCATTTTGAGTCGATTTTTGTGTGTGGTGTAAGGAAATGGTCCAATTTCATTTTTCTGCATGTGGTTGTCCAATTTTCCCAGCACCATTTATTGAAGAGGCTGTCTTTTTTCCATTGGACATTCTTTCCTGCTTTGTCGAAGATTAGTTGACCATAGATTTGAGGGTCTATTTCTGGGCTCTCTATTCTGTTCCATTGATCTATGTGTCTGTTTTTGTGCCAGTACCATGCTGTTTTGATGATGACAGCTTTGTAATAGAGCTTGAAATCCGGAATTGTGATGCCACCAACGTTGGCTTTCTTTTTCAATATCCCTTTGGCTATTCGAGGTCTTTTCTGGTTCCATATAAATTTTAGAATTATTTGTTCCATTTCTTTGAAAAAGATGGATGGTACTTTGATAGGAATTGCATTAAATGTGTAGATTGCTTTAGGTAGCATAGACATTTTCACAATATTTATTCTTCCAATCCAGGAGCATGGAACATTTTTCCATTTCTTTGTGTCTTCCTCAATTTCTTTCATGAGTACTTTATAGTTTTCTGAGTATAGATTCTGTGTCTCTTTGGTTAGGTTTATTCCTAGGTATCTTATGGTTTTGGATGCAATTGTAAATGGGATTGACTCCTTAATATCTCTTTCTTCTGTCTTGCTGTTGGTGTAGAGAAATGCAACTGATTTCTGTGCATTGATTTTATATCCTGACACTTTACTGAATTCCTGTATAAGTTCTAGCAGTTTTGGAGTGGAGTCTTTTGGGTTTTCCACATATAGTATCATATCATCTGCGAAGAGTGATAATTTGACTTCTTCTTTGCCGATTTGGATGCCTTTAATTTCCTTTTGTTGTCTGATTGCTGAGGCTAGGACCTCTAGTACGATGTTGAATAGCAGTGGTGATAATGGACATCCCTGCCGTGTTCCTGACCTTAGCGGAAAAGCTTTCAGTTTTTCTCCATTGAGAATGATATTTGCGGTGGGTTTTTCATAGATGGCTTTGATGATATTGAGGTATGTGCCCTCTATCCCTACACTTTGAAGAGTTTTGATCAGGAAGGGATGCTGTACTTTGTCAAATGCTTTTTCAGCATCTATTGAGAGTATCATATGGTTCTTGTTCTTTCTTTTATTGATGTGTTGTATCACATTGACTGATTTGCGGATGTTGAACCAACCTTGCAGCCCTGGAATAAATCCCACTTGGTCGTGGTGAATGATCTTTTTAATGTACTGTTGAATCCTATTGGCTAGTATTTTGTTGAGTATTTTCGCATCTGTGTTCATCAAGGATATCGGTCTATAGCTCTCTTTTTTGGTGGGATCCTTGTCTGGTTTTGGGATCAAGGTGATGCTGGCCTCATAAAATGAGTTTGGAAGTTTTCCTTCCATTTCTATTTTTTGGAACAGTTTCAGGAGAATAGGAATTAGTTCTTCTTTAAATGTTTGGTAGAATTCCCCCGGGAAGCCGTCTGGCCCTGGGCTTTTGTTTGTTTGGAGATTTTTAATGACTGTTTCAATCTCCTTACTGGTTATGGGTCTGTTCAGGCTTTCTATTTCTTCCTGGTTCAGTTGTGGTAGTTTATATGTTTCTAGGAATGCATCCATTTCTTCCAGATTGTCAAATTTATTGCCGTAGAGTTGCTCATAGTATGTTCTTATAATAGTTTGTATTTCTTTGGTGTTAGTTGTGATCTCTCCTCTTTCATTCATGATTTTATTTATTTGGGTCCTTTCTCTTTTCTTTTTGATAAGTTCTTTCAAAGAACCAGCTCCTAGTTTTGTTGATTTGTTCTATTGTTTTCTTGGTTTCTATTTCATTGATTTCTGCTCTGATCTTTATGATTTCTCTTCTCCTGCCGGGCTTAGGGTTTCTTTCTTGTTCTTTCTCCAGCTCCTTTAGGTGTAGGGTTAGGTTGTGTACCTGAGACCTTTCTTGTTTCTTGAGAAAGGCTTGTAACGCTATATATTTTCCTCTCAGGACTGCCTTTGTTGTGTCCCACAGATTTTGAACTGTTGTATTTTCATTATCATTTGTTTCCATGATTTTTTTCAATTCTTCTTTAATTTCCCGGTTGACCCACTCATTCTTTAGAAAGATGCTGTTTAGTCTCCATATATTTGGGCTCTTTTCAAACTTCCTTTTGTGGTTGAGTTCTAGCTTTAGAGCATTGTGGTCTGAAAATATGCAGGGAATGATCCCAATCTTTTGATACCGGTTGAGTCCTGATTTAGGACCAAGGATGTGATCTATTCTGGAGAATGTTCCATGTGCACTAGAGAAGAATGTGTATTCTGTTGCTTTGGGATGAAATATTCTGAATATATCCGTGATGTCCATCTTGTCCAGTGTGTCGTTTAAGGCCTTTATTTCCTTGCTGATCTTTTGCTTGGTTGACCTGTCCATTTCAGTGAGGGGAGTGTTAAGGTCCCCTACTATTATTGTATTATTGTTGATGTGTTTCTTTGATTTTGTTATTAATTGGTTTATATAGTTGGCTGCTCCCACGTTGGGGGCATAGATATTTAAAATTGTTAAATCTTCTTGTTGAACAGACCCTTTGAGTATGATATAGTGTCCTTCCTCATCTCTTATTATAGTCTTTGGCTTAAAATCTAATTGATCTGATATAAGGATTGCCACTCCTGCTTTCTTCTGATGTCCATTAGCATGGTAAATTCTTTTCCACCCCCTCATTTTAAATCTGGAGGTGTCTTCGGGCTTAAAATGAGTTTCTTGGAGGCAACATATAGATGGGTTTTGTTTTTTTATCCATTCTGATACCCTGCGTCTTTTGACAGGGGCATTTAGCCCATTCACATTCAGGGTAACTACTGAGAGATATGAATTTAGTGCCATTGTATTGCCTGTAAGGTGACTGTTACTGTATATGGTCTCTGTTCCTTTCTGATCTACCACTTGTAGGCTCTCTCTTTGCTTAGAGGACCCCTTTCAAGATTTCCTGTAAAGCTGGTTTGGTATTTGCAAATTCTTTCAGTTTTTGTTTGTCCTGGAAGCTTTTAATCTCTCCTTCTATTTTCAATGATAGCCTAGCTGGATATAGTATTCTTGGCTGCATGTTTTTCTCGTTTAGTGCTCTGAAAATATCATGCCAGCTCTTTCTGGCCTGCCAGGTCTCTGTGGATAAGTCAGCTGCCAATCTAATATTTTTACCATTGTATGTTACAGACTTCTTTTCCCGGGCTGCTTTCAGGATTTTCTCTTTGTCATTGAGACTTGTAAATTTTACTATTAGGTGACGGGGTGTGGGCCTATTCTTATTGATTTTGAGGGGCATTCTCTGAACCTCCTGAATTTTGATGCTCGTTCCCTTTGCCATATTGGGGAAATTCTCCCCAATAATTCTCTCCAGTATACCTTCTGCTCCCCTCTCACTTTCTTCTTCTTCTGGAATCCCAATTATTCTAATGTTGTTTCGTCTTATGGTGTCACTTATCTCTCGAATTCTCCCCTCGTGGTCCAGTAGCTGTTTGTCCCTCTTTTGCTCAGCTTCTTTATTCTCTGTCATTTGGTCTTCTATATCACTAATTCTTTCTTCTGCCTCATTTATCCTAGCAGTTAGAGCCTCCATTTTTGATTGCACCTCATTAATAGCTTTTTTGATTTCAACTTGGTTAGATTTTAGTTCTTTTATTTCTCCAGAAAGGGCTTTTATATCTCTCGAGAGGGTTTCTCTAATATCTTCCATGCCTTTTTCGAGCCCGGCTAGAACCTTGAGAATTGTCATTCTGAACTCTAGATCTGACATATTACCGATGTCTGTATTGATTAGGTCCCTAGCCTTCGGTACTGCCTCTTGTTCTTTTTTTTTTGTGTTGAATTTTTACGTCTTGTCATTTTGTCCAGATAAGAGTAAATGAAGGGGCAAGTAAAATACTAAAAGGGTGGCAACAACCCCAGGAAAATATGCTTTAACCAAATTAGAAGAGATCCAAAATCGTGAGTGGGGAGAAAGGGGATAAAAAGAGGGTCAAAAAGGAAGAAAGAAAAAAAAAGAAAAAAGAAAAAGAAAAAAAAGAAAAGAAAAGAATTTTTTAAAAAAGAAAACACCTAAGAAAAATGTAAAAAAGAAAAAATATATATATTAGATAAACTAGTAAAAAAGGTAACAGTTAAAAAAAGGTAACAGTTAAAAAAAGGTAAAGGTAACAGTTAAAAAAAGGTAAAAAAAAGGTAACAGTTAAAAAAAAATTTTACCCGAAGGCGAGAAGAAAGAAAAAAAATGAAAAAGAAAAAATTAAATTAACTGCAAGACTAAAAAAAAAATCACAGGAAAAAAGCCATGAGTTCCGTGCTTGGCTTTCTCCTCCTCTGGAATTCTGCTGCTCTCCTTGGTATTGAAACCGCACTCCTTGGTAGGTGAACTTGGTCTAGGCTGGATTTCTTGTTGATCTTCTGGGGGAGGGGCCTGTTGTATTGATTCTCAAGTGTCTTTGCCCCAGGCGGAATTACACCGCCCTTACCCCGGGGCCGGGATGAGTAATCCGCTCGGGTTTGCTTTCAGGAGCTTTCGTTCCCTGAGCGCTTTCCGTAGAGTTCTGGAGGACGGGAATACAAATGGCGGCCTCCTGGTCTCGGGCCGGAGGAGCCGAGAGCCCAGGGCCCCACTCCTCAGTGCGCCCTCAGAGAACAGCGCCCAGTTACTCCCGTCTGCCTGACCTCCGGCCGCGCTCCGAGCTCACTGAGCCTGCGACCGGTTCAAGGTAACACCGAGCTGTGAGCTTACTGTCGGCTCTGTCTCTGCAGCCGGCTTTCCCGTTCCAATACCCGCAAGCTCTGCGACACTCAGACACCCCCGATCCTTCTGTGACCCTGCGGGACCTGAGGCCACGCTGACCCCGCGTGGGCTTCGCCCCGGTTTAGCCTCTGGAGCGATGTCCCTCAGCGGAACAGACTTTTAAAAGTCCTGATTTTGTGCACGGTTGCTCCGCCGCTTGCCGGGAGCCGGCCCCTCCCCCCGGGGTCTATCTTCCCGTCGCTTTGGATTCACTTCTCCGCCGGTCCTACCTTTCAGAAAGTGGTTGATTTTCTGTTTCCAGAATTGCTGTTCTTCTTCTCTTCGATCTGCCGATGGATTTTCCGGTGTTTGCAATCTTTAGATAAGCTATCTAGCTGATCTCCGGCTAGCTGAAGCAGTCTCAGCTTGCTACTTCTCCGCCATCTTGACTCCTCCCTTTCTTACTTCTTGCCCTTCCCTGATACCATAGAGAATAAGTTCGGTGCTAAAAAAACGGATCACTTTGTCCCAACTTTTTAGAAAAGAAAGCCTTTGTAATAAGTTCAAAATATATCAGAAGTGAGTTAAAATTATCCATTTGACAAATTCTTGAGTACTTACTTATATACTAGCCTCTGTATCCCTAAGGGTGTAATGACACTTGGACTATGGTCACTGACCTTGAGAAGCTTGTATCATTCTAAGAAAAATACAGAACTATGTGTGAGCTTGTTAGCTTTAGCATTTTGACTTTTCCCGGAATTCGTAAATCAAGAGAAGGAGTTCTAAGGAGACCATTTGAGAAGTAACGTGCGTCATGTGCAATATGGAGGACACAGTGAGTGGAGGTCTGGCTTTATCTGGAACATCACAACATAGGAGGCAAGCTGGTTGGCTGCTCTGATGGATGAACAAAAAAGAGGAGCCGCATCAGGATTAGGCAGTATTCCTAGAGTTGATCAAGGTGGCAGGGGTGTTGCCATGGACCAAATGTGAGCCTTGCACACAGGAAAGAACCGAAATAAATTTGTCTTAGGTCTTGCCTAAAAGCGCCATCTAGAGGGGTGAACAGTCCTCAGCAGGAGCATTGCCCATGTTAATGGGTTGAGGGAGGATGAAATGACCAGCAAGAATAGGGAGGCATCATCCTCATCAAAGAAGCAGCAGATGAGAACTATCCAACTGTGGGAGTGAGGTGTCTCCATAGAACACACAAAAGTGGCCATGAGAAACAGAATCCGTTTTCTCCATCATCTCAGACTAGAGAATGGGATCACCATGAGAATACCCACAAGAAAATACTTCCCTGCTCCTCTTGCCTCTCCCCGCTTTTTCCTGTCCCAAGCTCGGAGATATCAGAAACATTCATCAGCAGCAATGGGGAGATGCTGTGAAAGGTCTTGGCAAGAAGAAAAGAGAGGATGCCACTCCCCTTCTCTGAGTGCAGAGAAGGTGAGCCAGTAGCAAGTGTGGCCCATCACGCAAGTATAGAGCTATTCAAAATGTTAGGAAGCATGGGGTAAAGACGCCCTGATTCCTTGAGGGAGTTATATACAGCTTCCCAAAGCAGGTAACTCTTACTAACAGTCTTAAAGAATGAGTGGAAATGTGTGAAACTGGCACTTTGGGAAGAGAGTTCCAGCTCAGAGAACATCACCAGCAACAGTGGAGACTTGTAAACACATGGTGTATTGGGTACATGGTGAGCTGTTTGATGCAACAGGGCACAGGGCCAGTTGTGGTGCCCAGTGATTCCAGAAAAAATGGACTCCAGTCGAATAAAGATAGGTCTTGTCCATCATGATAACCCTTTCAGTAAAACTTTCCTCACCATTAAGAGACCTACTAACATACATCCTGAGCAAATAATACTTATTACCTTGGTTTCTACCTTCCAAATTTTTTAATTTAACTCAGATGTTTTCTATTGTATTAGGCTTGCAAAGTTGTCATCTCTATGATGTCAACTTTCCATTTACCATCAAGGGTCATTCCTCTGTGGTGAAGCTGCTTCCTAGTCTTTTCATTTTTTTGCCTCCATATTTCACAGTCTAAACAAACATTTGTTTCAAATCTTTTCATGGCTGCACATCTAGTATTACAGCTAGATCTTGTGCAAGGTTTAAATAGTCATCTAGGTTCATAGGCTACTTTCTGAAACACAGAGAGCTGGATATAAACAGATATCCTTGTAAAAGTCCCAACTTTCTAATTGTCAAACTTCCCCCCCTTCAGGAAATATATGCTACTCTTCCACCAGCACCCCACCCCCCCCCCCCCCCCCGCCAAAGTCTGATGCCCACTCTGGCTTCCTTCAAACTTCTCTTTCTGGGGAGTCCCCTCTCTGCTTCCAGGGGAGCTTTCTGGCATCTCAATTGATGGAACCCTGCCTCCTCCCAGATTCCTGTCCATCCCCTGTGATTAACAAATATCATGAGAAAAGAAAATGGCAGCAGTCTCTGAATTCAGAACCCTGGTCAGACTGTCCCTCAACATAAAGAGCAATTTCTCCTGACAAAAATCCTTCCAAATTCCCCCACCATCTTTTCCCAAATAATAGCTGACTTGCCTGAGTTACAGCTAGCTGGCCAGTTTTCCCCAATAGGGAAGTTTCTTTATATGACAGAAATCTCTTGAAACAGAAAAATGAACAGAATTCTAACCAACGCTATCTCACTGCACCTCCCGGAGTCAGATTTGTGACACAGTTTGTGTGTATGTGTGTATGTTTTGTTGTTTTTGCCTTGAGCCTGTAGAATCTGTCAAGTCTGATGATTGTGACAAATACCTAGGGTCACAGGAGCCAACAAGATAGTTGGCCTGGAGGGCTGAGGTATTCTTAGTTTGTCTTTTGATGCCTCCCCAGAGCCTACCCTGCGCTTTGGGAACGCTGAGTACCATGTGGAGGAAAGTGCTGGCTCCGTGGAGATTCGTGTCTGGAGGACAGGCCCGGACCTTTCCCAAGCGTCATCTGTCACTGTGCGCTCCAGGAAGACAGAGCCAGCAGCAGCAGAAGGTGAGAGGGCCATTTAAAAATTATATCATTATCAAATATCATTATAATTATATCAAATTATCAAATTATATCATTATCAAGATCTACGTATAGGATGGGGCATAGTCTGTCAACAAGTCTTTCAAGTGTAGTGTGCCTGGTCTGTGTTGATAGACTCTGGTTTTAAGTTTTTCTTATCTGAGCACATAAACGGTCCGCATAGGTAATGACTTCTGCTGTTTATAAAATAAATGGACTATTCAAAAAGCAACCTCTATGATTTATTCCTTGACTGGCTTGTCACGGACCCAAAATAACTTTCCAAAAAAGTTCAGAATATTTGTAGATACCGTAGATTGCTCATAAACAGGATTTCAGACCAGGATATCCCTTTAATGGCTGAGCAAGGCCCATCTCTGTGAACATCCAGGCCCCTGTTAGATGTTAGAAGGATCGAAGGTTTGCACTCCGGACTCAGGCATTTTCCTTGGCTTCAAGCAGCACGTCCTCATGTCCCACTCACCTTAGCCTCTCTTGATACAGACAATCAAGGCCTAGCCATAAGAGGAGCTAGACGGTTCTAAATAAGACTTCCTCTGGGGAGCCTGTCAGCTGCTCTACCAAAAAATAAAAGAACCCCAAAGGTAGAAAAATGCAACAGGAAAAGAAGGGGAAATTTCCACCCGCATTTTCTCATTTACCACCTGCAACTTTTTAGTCTTCTGGGTTATGAGCAGTCAGTTAGTTCAGGACTAGCATCATCTGTATCCAAGACAATGAGAATATTTTAAGAGAAAAGCACAAATCCTACAAATAAAACCCAGTAAAGTAAAAGCCTATATGAAGTAATGAGGCATAATGAGAATAAAGTAGGCATTTACCTCTGAAAATGTTTGCCGCATGTACCCAGAAAGTTAAGGACAATAAAGAGAGCCAGTTGGGTTTAGAGCACAACACTTTCTCTTAGAAGAATTTGCAGGTTATAACCCTCCAGTGAATATATGATAGCACATGGTACATGAAACTAGTAATGATGCTTACAAGGGTGTTTTTTTTTTTGCTTTTTTCCCTTTTTTTTCTTTTCCTTAATTTTCAGAGAAGATCATTTTTTACTCTCTGTTTGTGGAAATGAGAATAAATAGATTAATTGGCTCATTGGACTATTTGGCTTGTGCTTGGGAAAATAAATTCGAACTCATTTAAACTCCCCTTGCACACAAGTCATGATCCTTCTGGGAGCTCTCAGGTAGGGACAGACTAATAGAAGTAACACAACTGCTCAGCTTGGTTAATTCACAATAATAATTATGCATACATGGGTAACTATACCATTATAACTTCTTACATAAATAATAATGATAATTTCTTTGTACCGGATGCCTATTATTTGCCAGACTCCGTGCTAGAATTCTTGCTGTATTATCTCTAATCTTCTCAGCAACTCTATAAAGTAGAAGTAATTACCCCCATTTTGCAGTTAAAGAAACTGAGACTCAAGGAGGTTAAATAATTTGTGCAAATAAGCAATGGACTCAAGATCCAAACCATCGTGCAGAAGATCCCAAGGTCTCTCTCCCTTACTCTTCTGCCTTTACAATTTTCAGTGTAATCTTGTTTTATTTTTCTTAACATAATTATTTAATGACTTTTTTTTTAAAGTATTTTCGTGGGTGCCCGGGTGGCTCAGTCGGTTAAGCATCTGACTTTGACTCTGGTCATGATCCCGCATCAGGCTTTGTGCTGGGCTTGGAGTCTGCTTGTCCCTCTGCTCCCCCTCACTGCTCATGCTCTCTCTCTCTCTCAAATGAATAAATAAAATCTTTAAAAAAAAATCTTTGTAACAATCTCAAACTTACAGAAAAGAGATCAGTACAGTGAAAAAAAAAAAAAACCACTTTTTTTTCCTGAACCATTGAGAGCAAGTTGCCAATAAATTTGCAATCATCTCTGAAAACTTAGAATGCCGTTCCTGCAAAGACATTCTTCTCTGTGACCCCGATGCAAGCATGAAGTCAGGAAATTACCCTGATACATTACCACATTCCAATCCTCAGACCTCATTCGAGATCCGCCAGGTGTTGCCCATTCTCTACGGCAAAAGGGTCCAGTCAAGACTCCCATTCTGTTCAGTTGTCGTGTCTGTTGAGTTTCCTTCAACCTGAAATAGTTCCTTGTCTTTCCTTGATTCTCATGACCTTGATATTTTTGAAGACTGTCAGGTTTGGTCTTGTAAAATGTCCCCCAGTCTGGGCTTGTCTCATGTTTCCTTGTAATTAGATTCAAGCTCTGCATCTTTGGCAGGAAAGTTTGCAGACATAACATTGCATTCTCCTTGGATTCTATCAGATGGCACACGGTCTCCATTTAGCCCATCAGTGGTGGTGTTAACTTGGATCACTTGGTTAAGGTGGTGTCTGTCAGATTTCTCCACTATGAAGTTGTTTTTCTTCCTTTGCAATTAATAAGTATTTTATGGAGAGATACCTTGAGACAATATATTCTGTTTCTTGATTGACACATTTATTTCTATCATTTAAAGCTTTCTATTTTATTCCACTGCTTATACTTTATTGCTATCATGACACTTGATGACTTTTTAAATAACTAGCAAAGAAGTTATAGGATCAGGTGACCCAACTTACAAAATAATTAATAATTCAGGAAGTCACAGAAACTCCATGTCTTAGTAAAACCAAGCAGAATGTGGTAAGACCAACCAAGTATCTGGCTAAGGTGAATGAGTGAAACCTAATGAAAATAAAGTTCATGATAGTGACCTTAAAAATTAAAAATTAAAAAGTAAACTTCTTCATTAAAAATTGAAGTGGCCTTCAGAGAGCCTTCAGTCTCTCAGTGAGATTTTGGGGGAAGTGCTTGGAAGGTGATGTACCTGGTCTCAACATGGAGAGCCCCGAAGAGGACGGGCCATGGTCATGGATGAGTGACTATCATGGCATTTGGTTGAGTATGGAAACTCCCCCTTTCTGGGGATCGAGCCAACAAAATATGATTCTGAGGGTGCAGTGTACGTAGAAGTATGCTATCTTTCTCTGAAGGAAGTTTTCCTTTAGAGGAAAGTTTTCCTTTAGAGGAAAACTTATGACAATGAATCCTACAGTCTCACTATTGACTTTCCCTTTCCCACTAGCTGGAATAGATTATGTTGGCATCAGCCGAAATCTGGCCTTTGCTCCGGGAGCGCGTATGCAGATATTCCAAGTGAGGATCCTTGATGACCTGGGACAGCCCATCTTGGAAGGTCCAGAAAGGTTTGAATTAGTTCTCCAGATGCCAGAGGGTGCCGCGCTTGGAGAACCACATAAAACCACCATTTTCATCAATGACAGCATCTGACTGTAAGCAGAGTGCTTGGAGTTCCCTTGAATAAAAGACTTTAAGGACTTAAACACCCAAAAGCATCTCCTAACAACAGAATGAAACTGTACATATTTAGGTCTTAGCAACTCTGGGATAGCAATGATATTATACTGCCGTTGGTGTTATATATATTCTGGTGGTATGTGAGAATGTAGTTTATGTGATTGTATGGATACATATAGAGAGAGAGAGAGACGTATACAGAGAAAGGATTGAGCCCAGAAAAGATGAGACTGCTCTTGCTTTCCTTGTCCTATTTTCTTTTACTTTGTTTCTAAAGCTAGTGAAAGCCATTGTCACCAATTAAATCAAAAGTAAGAATAAAAGGGTCGACCTCTCTTTGCCAGTTGGTGCTGGACAGAAAGCACCTTTCAACGATATACATACTGTCCCATTCTTTTAGTGTTTCAGGTTATTGCGATAAGAGTTCCCTGACTGAAATTTGCAGAGAAGCCCAAAGCCCAATTACTCGATTGAATTACTACAATTCTTACTCAGAGCCACTTAGGTGGTAGGGAGTCCTTTCATCAGCTGTCCCTTCCTTTGCAAATTCCTTTATAAAAGAGAATAAAAAGGGGCACCTGGGGGGCTCAGGCGGTTAAGCATCTGCATTTGGCTCAGGTCATGATCCCGGGGTCCTGGGATCGAGCCCCGTATTGGGCTCTCTGCTCAGCGGGGAGTTTATTTCTCCTTCTCCCACACCCACTGCTTGTGTTCCCTCTCTCGCTGTCTCTCTCTCTGTCAAATAAATAAATAAAATCTTTATAAATAAATAAAGAAGATAAAAATAAAATGATTTTTTAAATGTAAATATCATGAAGAAGAATGAAAAGTTGAAGATTTGTGTAAGCCCCAAACTGCCCAATTTGTTCTTAACCAAGTTTAAGTTGGCAGTATAAATACCATCAGCATGCCTCAACTAATACCACTAAATCAGAGTGTCCAAATTATTTTGAAAACCATATCTTCAATCTAGTCATTATCATTATGCAAATCCTTTTTAAATTTGTGTTTCAGACATGACTAAACCTATTCACAAGCCAACAGGGCACATGATAAAAAACACTTAAAAAAATTTTTTTTCAAGAAACCTTCCCCACGGATGCTGAAGAGAGGACAAGGAGGCCCTTAGCTTCCATGTGGTCTGCCTATATAGGTAAATAAGTCCTTATCTATCATCAGGCTGGGTTTTGCTTCCTTGCTGGACAATATCGGCTTCCCCAACCAGAGAGATTTTTCCAAGCTACCTTGCAACTCTTGATCTCACTTGCCCTTCTATAAAATGAGAAATCTGGCCTCTATTTCCAGTTCTAATTCCTGTCTGAGTACTTATCTGCCAACAGGAAATCACCCTCCCTCATCTTGTAATTTGCCCAGCTATCAGGATCAAAATTCTTTTAAACTCGGGATGCCTGGCTGGCTCACAGTGGAGCATGTGACTCTTGATCCGAGGGGTTGTGAGTTCAAGCCCCATGTTGGTTACAGAGATTACTTAAAAATAAAATCTTAAAAAAGATCTTTAGACTCAATTCAACAGATATTTGTTGGGCTTCTCCAACATGTCAGAAAGATATGAAACCTTCACAAATGTTCAAAAAAAAAAAATAATGAAAAAACGACATACAGGCTGGGATAACTCTCAGACACATCCAACAGTCCCCAAGTAAAGCAACCATCCTGAATTTCCCACTGAGTACCTCTGTGCCTAGGAAAAATCCATATTGTCAGCTTTGTAGAGAAAGCCACAGTGGATAAGTTTTGAAACTGAAATTAATCTCAGTCTTTCGGAGTTTTTCCAGACAACCCCTCTCTCTCACTCTCTTGTTCTGCCTTTTGTTAAGTAACTTCATTCAGAAGAATGCAGTATTTATGCATACATCTTTTTTCCTGGGTGACATTACCAATTGTGCTTTCTGTACAGTCTGCTCCATTCCTAGTTTCCTCCCAGGAGAACATGCCAGGAAAACTACATTTTTTAGGCTTCTAGGATAAAACCCAGTATATTCTAAATATGATTTTAATTGTACTAAATGAATGTACATTCTGAGTGAAAGTGATCTAGTGGTCTAAAGGAGTGAAAAACACCCAATTTCCTACCAAGAATGGACGTAAACACTATGGAAATTGGGCTCGTATTCATTCCTCACATATTCTTCCCTGTGCTACATTTTTATGGAATAAAAAGTATATGCATTGTTTTTCTCATTAATACTTCAGTTTTCAGGGACCCTGGGTGGCACAGTCACTTGAGCAATTGACTCGTTTCTACTCTGGTCGTGATCTCATTGTCATGGGATCAAGCCCCACCTCAGGCTCCATGCTCAGCTCAGAGTCTATTTAAGAGTCCCTCTGCATCTGCCCCCCACCACCTCGATGCTTGCTCTCTCTCGCTCTCTCTCAAATGAGTAAATAAATCTTAAAAAAAAAAAAAAAAAAAAAAAAAACTTCCATTTTCTTAGGGATTTAGAAAGCATCATGGAGCCATACCAGATGCCCCATGATGTCTCTACTACTGAATTAACTGTATGTGGAAAGGTGTTGTATATTTTATTCCAGTATCCAGGGCCCAGTTTAAGAAGCCCATTCACAGGGTGAATGAAAAACACAGACATCCAACGGCAGTCATTTACTGAAGTGAACAAGACACCAGGCATGAGTCCTCCATGCACTGCTGTACCCACCAGGGCTCAGCCCAGGTGACAATGGACCATGAAGGACAACCCAACACTGATAACTCCACAGTGTATTTTTACCTGGCAAGCACTCTAAAATTTTTTGCCATAAGGCACCACAATGTTTTACTCCTAAACTTACTGTATTATAATAGTGAATAATTCTAAGCAACCTAAATGTCCCATACTAAAGGAAATTGTTAATTGAATTGTGGGATATCTACTTGATAGAATGGTATGAATTCTAGATTACCAACAATAACGTTGCTATTGCAATCTTTAAAAATATGGAAAAAAGTAAGAGGACATGCCTAGGAAAGAGAATAACTTTGTGTTAAAGTCAGCATATTATCAGCCATTTTTTTCCCAAACTTACTCTATACTTACATTGGTAAATATATGCAAGTTTTTGCTATTTAGGAAGTTAAGCAGGTTATAATGACCTCACTGCTTTATATCATCACAGCTTATGATGGAGTCAAATGGGGTCTTCATTAGCCCTGAGTTTAGAAAAATGAGCCAGATACAAAGAGGTATCACCAAAACTATACACAATAGAAGTGAAAACAAAATGTAAGTGGGGTTGTGAAACGGGGTTTCACCATACGTGTCTCTAAATATGATGAAGTAGAGAGAAGGAAACAAAACAAACAGAACTTGATAGGTGTAGTCAGCTGGAAATGACCTCCAAAGAATGCAGGTCTCCCTGGAACATATGAATTTCGCCTTATCTGGAAAAAAGGATCTTGGCACATGAAATTAAATTAGGGATCTTGAGATGGGAAGTCTCTCCTGGGTGGGTCTAACTGTAATCACAAGTGTCCTTATAAGAGAGTTGAGGGAAATCAGACATAGAAAAGTTTGAGTGATGCGGCTACAAGCCAAGTGAGGCCAGCAGCCACCCGAGCTGGGAGAGGACAGAAGTGGATCTTCCTCTAGAGCCCCTGGGAGGAGTGAGCCCTGCCAACATCTAGACTTTGTCCCGGTGATACTGATTTCCAACTTCTACACCTGTATCCCTGTATAAGTTGAATTTATAATGCTCAAATGAAGGGCAAGTAGCAATGTGATCTTCATACGCTTGAAAGAATATTTTCAGAGCAGGGGATATATATGCAGCTGTCTTCCTTTCTCTTTACTCATTCAGGAATTTCTCTGGACCTGAGGTTCATGTTGGCATTTGAAGGACCAGGGCCTCAGAAGCTTCCATTCTTAGTTTCTTGACATATCTTGACACTAAGATTTATCAACTGGATCCAGCTGAGAGCAAACACAAACATGCTCGACTTGGTGCAAAGCCTTGTGCTTTGACTCTACAATGGAATATTAATTAAAAAAAAATAGAGGGTGCCTGGGTGGCTCAGTGGGTTAAGCCGCTGCCTTCGGCTCAGGTCATGATCTCAGGGTCCTGGGATCGAGTCCCGCATCGGGCTCTCTGCTCAGCAGGGAGTCTGCTTCCTCCTCTCTCTCTCTGCCTGCCTCTCTGCCTACTTGTAATCTCTCTGTCAAATAAATAAATAAAATCTTTA